>NC_042963.1:20708673-20731173 GCF_901001165.1 Salmo trutta | reverse complement strand
CATCATAGCGGTTGGTTTTTGCGACTGCACTTTAAGAAACTTTCAAAGTTCTTGAAATTTTCCGGCTTGACTTTCCTTCATGGCTTAAAGTAATGGACTGTCATTACTCTTTGCTTATTTTAGCTGTTCTTAACATAATATGGACTTGGTCTTTTACCAAATAGTTCCAATCTGTATACCAATCCTACCTTGTCAGAACACAACTGATTGGCTCAAATGCATTAAGGAAAGAAATTCCACAAATGAACCTTTAACAAGGCACACCTGTTAATTGAAATGCATTCCAGGTGACTACCACATGAAGCTGGTTGACAGAATGCCAAGAGTGTGCAAAGCTGTCAAGGCAAAGGGTGGCTACTTTGAAGATTCTTCAATATAAAGTATATTGTGATTTGTTTAACACTTTTTTTTGTTACTACATGATTCCATGTGTTATTTCATAGTTTTGATGTCTTCACTATTATTCTACAATGTAGAAAATAATAAAAACCCTTGAATGAGTAGGTGTCAACTTTTGACTGGTACTGTATATATTTGCTACTGCTCGACTAAAAAAAATCTTGGTCGACCAACAGTCTATCGACAAACCAATCGACCAGTCGACTAAATGTGGTCATTGCACGCTCCCTCAATTTGAGACCTCTGTTGCATTGTGTTGTGACAAAACTGCACCTTTTTGTGGCTTTCTGTCTCCAGCACAAGGTGCACCTGTGTAATGATCGTGCTGTTTAATCAGCTTCTTCATATGCCACACCTGTCAAGTGGATGGATTATCTTGGCAAAGGAGAAATGCTCATTACCATTGATATAAACATATTTGTGCACAAAATTTTTGCAAAATATGCTTTGTGTATGGAACATTTCTAGGATCTTTAATTTTAGCTTATGAAACATGGGACCAACACGTCACATGTTGCGTTTTTATATTTACAGCTCAGCGTTTATGGCAAAAATTCAATTGTTTCACAAGCAAAATGACAACCTGACACTGCTGGCCTGACAGGGAATGATTCAAAATGTTGGCGTTTGCTGTATTTCTTTAACATTGTACGCAGGTGATTGCATAAGCGAGCAAATGAAAAGCCTTGGAGGAAATAACTGAAACGTCAGTTTGACAAGTGTACTTAAAAATCTTGAAACAAATGCCTAGTACACATTGCCGCAACAGCAGTGGCTTACCTCAGTGGCAGACATTTTCCCTCAACACACCTGGTTTTAAATGCCATGTGTTAATTAGCTCAATGACTATCACCTGTGACAGTGAGCCACTGTTCCAGCTCCTCCAATCGAAACACACAGACAATCGACGCAAAAAGGCTTGTCCTTCACAAATGTTTTTTGCCGTTTGTTTTTGATTTGAAAGCGTCACCGAGGACCGGGTTTCCCAAACTCTGTCCTGCCCCCCCCCCTGCACATTTTGGTTTTTGCCCTAGCACTACACAGCTGATTCAAATAACCAACTCATCATCAAGCTTTGATTATTTGAATAAGCAAGTGCATTTGTGCAGAGCTGAAACAGAAATGTGTGCTGTTGGGGGGTACTTGATGACTGGAGTTGGGAAACGCGGACTTAGGACATGTATTTGTTCACTTATCCCTGGTCACACCCATGCATTCCCACTTTACACCATATTTATAACATTGAGCAGGGAATGTGAATATATTTATGGTCGCTTTACTACCTTCCAGTTGGCACTATATCTTGATGCCCTTGCTTTTTCATTTGGCTCATGCAGTCTTTCCAGTTGCAACATTCAAGGCTTGGTGCATAAAACAAGACCAGGATGAGTTCCTCTCATACTATAGGCTTACTCTGTCACCGGAGTTAAATGCATCTTATACTGTGTATTTATAGGCCTACCCAATGGAGGGAGATCTCAAATAGAACTGTCTTTGTCTTAACATGGCCAACGGGATGTGAGAACATACTATGGTAAGGGTCATTGACATGTTCAGCCAGCGACAGGGCAAGATATCTCAGAGGTGGCGGCAGTTGTGTTCTAGTGACCTACTGGCCCCTGGGCCACTAGGCACAACTCATGTGCCTAGTCACAACAGTTGATGAGAGTTGCGATTTTGTCGCATCACGATGCACGTATAGCCTGTGCTTTTGACCATGTAGGCATTTTCTGAAATGGCCCAACATATTTGTTCCATGAACTGTATGACATTTTGCTTACAGGTAGAAAAACATAAAGGAATTGAATCAAGCGTGCGTCCGCCCAAGCTATTTATTGAATGTACAAAACCATTATTTATTTTTCTGTAATTCATTTTGTCAGAGTTAGCCCATGTTGCAGTCAAAGCAAAATGTAAAGGATTATTTCAAGAAGAAGAAATCTGAAGAAAACAAATCTGACTGTTTCCCATCGTTGCTGTCCAAGGATATTAGAGGATTTTCCATTTGTGAGAGCGCTCTTCAAAGGACAGTGTCGCTGGCACAGATTGTTAGTGTAATATCAGCATTCCGTTTGATTTCGACATGGCCTGATTCTTATTGGGGCGCTTGTTTTCTTGTCTGTCTTCAGTGAATCTCTGCATCTACTTGTATTCATAATTTAACCTGAGTATTATGGTTGCAAGAAGATCAAGCAATTGTTATTTTACAGCGGATAGGCATACTGTTAAACAACAATGTTCCCTCTGCCAATGTTATCATGTGCCAGACCGGTCTTGCAATGTATGCTCCTGTCTGTGGCATCAGGCAGCAGCTGGGGAGGAGAGAGAGACTGTCTCATACTATTATCATTATGTAGCCTACCTGAAAGATGTCAAGGGTCTTAACTACGTTGAATTGCAGGAAATGAGATTCAAAACAACAAATTAAACAAAATCAAGCTGGTTGTGTTTTTCATAGCCTATAACTGAATAAACAATTTAAATCAACAATTTGAAAAAGGGGGCAGGCTGGTAAGCCCTGGTATAGGCCTACTACTATAGATGGCTATGCCATGGAGGTCTGTAGATGCAGCGTTCTACACTGTGTGTACAAAACAGTAGGAACATCTTCCTGATATTGAGTCCCCCCCCTTTTGCCCTCAGAACAGCCTCAGTTCATTGGGGCACGGACTACAAGGTCTCAAGTGTTCCACAGGGATGCTGGCCCATGTTGACGCCAATGCTTCCCACAGTTGTCAAGTTGGCTGGTTATCCTTTAGGTGGTGGACCATTTTTGATACACACAGGAAACTGCTGAGCATTAAAAAAAACAGCAGCGTTGCAGTTCTTGACACAAACCAGTGCGCCTGGCACCTACTACTATACCCCGTTCACAGGCACTTCAATCTTTTGTCTTGCTCATTCACCCTCTGAATGGCACACATACACAATCCATGGCTCAATCGTCTCAAGGCTTAAAAATGATTCTTTAATCTGTCTCCCCCCTTCATCTACACTGATTTGAAGTGGATTTAAGAAGTGACATCAATAACAGGATCGCAGCTTTCACCTGGATTCACCTGGTCAGTCTATGTAATGAAAAGAGCAGGCGTTCCTAATGTGTTGTACACTCGGTGTATATCCAGCCATGTAAACTCCTGTTGATGTTTACCCACTCAGGAAGCTTCCTTTGATTCTGTTTAGGCCATGAGTCGGTGGCTTAGCGTCGCTTGAAGCCAAATCCCAGCTCGTTTGTTTGGACGGCAGGCTCCCCATGACACACAAGAACAATGGCAGGAGGAGACTCCGAGGATGTGGAGAAAGTCAATAGGGCTTAATGGCCATTGTGACACACAATCACAGTCTACCATTGACTGCAGTGGGAGCTATCTAAGCTAAAGTAATGCTAACAACAAGAAGTTAGCCTAGCCATTCAATGTGATTGGAAAGACTGCTTAGAGATGCTAGTGGTAAACTAATATAGCTTCCTTTTTTTCATTGAGTGACACTTAGGGTCAGCTTATTCACTGAGGAGTTGATTGTAGGTGGTCTATTTGGTCTTTAGTCAGTCAATTTAGCAGCGAACGCTGATGTTAGCATTTTTGCATGTTAGCATCTTCCCTTTTTTTAAGTTAGCACCATGTCATTTGGGTTTTGAAGGCAACCAATCATTTTACATTTCTCAGTGTTTTGTGGTGAAGCCTGTTCATACACTGACAGGGTGGTAACATTCTTTAATACTTGTTTATTTTCCATTAGTGCTGAATCACTATCTGTAATAAGTACTGTCGTTTTTCTGCATTACTTGTCTGGCCAGTGTTGGTCAGCCTGTGTTACAGTCAAAGGTTTTTTTAAATTAAATAATTAATTGGTGGGTGCTTATTTGTCATATTTCCTATTTAATGTTTTTATTTTTTTTATCCCAACCCTTCCTGAGACACCTTCTGAGATTGGCGTCACAGCCAGGGTCTTCCATTATCAATGGCGACCCTGGAGCAATTAAGGTTAAGTGCCTTGCTCAAGGCCACATCAACATTGATTTAAAAAAAAAAAATTTTTATTCGCTTTGGGGATGGTTCGGGTATTCGAGCTAGCCACCTTTCAGTTTCTGGCCTAATGCTCTAACTGCTAGGCTACCTAGTGTGGGTAGTCTGGTCTGGTACAGTCATAGGGGGTGGCAGTTGGTCCCTGTAGCCGAATGACAAACGAGAGAAGGGTGGTGGCTGTCGACAGACACCCCCCCTCCTCTCACCCAGTCTCTTTAGCAGTGTATTGGAGGAACAGTGTGACAGACAGTGGGAGGGCGGTGGCCAGTCAGTCACCAGGCCTGCGTCACCGAGCTGGCACAATGCAGACCAGTGCCTGGGTGTGGCACCACAGCTTGATGTGGAGCCCTGCTGTCCTAGCGCACTAGGAATGGACTGTGTGTGTGTGTGTGTGTCACTCTCTCACGTTTGTTTTACAACCAAACAGTTGATTCCTATTTTAAAAATCTGATTTTCCTTTACCTAACTCCTAACCCCAATGGTAAGCCTAAAATAACATTTCTCCTTGAAATGGCCCATATTGTCAGAATGTATTGTTTTACTATCCTTGTGAGGACTTCTGGTCCTCATAAGGATAGTAAAACACAAACAAACATACAGCTCAAGTGACCTTTCTCTCAATTTCTCTGTCCCTGACTCAAACTGTAACACTGTTACTCTCTCATCCCCTCTCTCCTTCCACTTCTCTCTCACTCTCTCTCACACTCACACTCACACTACTTCTACACTCAGCTGATGGGACTCTGAAAGTGTAGTCAAGGTTCTGTGAAAGTTGTTTTGTTCCCTATTACAGGTGTCCTACTTGTGTGAGCAGTGTCGAGGTTAATCTGGGACACTGGACTATAAATATAGTAGGTTATGGGTAGAACATAATAATTCCTCCTCACACAGTAGCTAAGAGAGGACATGTCATGTGTATCGTTGTTGAAAGGGCCACTATTCTATCAGTTGAAAGATTCCATCTTAGAAACAGCACTTCCCATTTCATGTGGAAACTGTGATGGGAAAAGCCATTCACTTAAAAGGTAACCTGTCAGTCAACAGTCAAGTTTATCTTGAATGATTCTACTGTACTTGGCCTACTTCCACAATGCAAAGAGGAACGTATAAGTGCAATTTAAACATTTGTGGTACTGTAGTTTCTCTTTTACTATCGAGTGTATGTCCCCCCCACACACAAATACACACACTTACTCCCTCCACACATACACCCCTCTAGCTCATCTGTGTCTCCCATGAAGCTCTCTGTCTGTGGCTCCAGATAATTTGATGTGAGGGATGTTCAAAGGCAGAATACCCACTCACTGTGCTCCGTCACTGATCAGAGCCCCAGGCATCACCCCCCCCCCCCCCCCCACACACACACACACAGTCACGGGCTGTCTTGGGCACCCTTTTTAATACCGCTTCGCAAATTTATTTAGGCCCTTCACGGTGTCATGTTTGTTTAACACACAATTCACTCCCATTCATTCACCCACAGATTCGTGTCCATTTCAGAAGTTACATGGTACATCAACCTTGTCCACTACTGGGAAGGAGCTGTTGCTAGGAGCTCTACAAAATACTTTTATTGCAATGTTTAGTCTGGGTCTGAATGGTAAAACGGGTCACTAATTAGTCTATAGTGTTACCATAGAGATGTATAGTCATATGTAAATTCATGCCAATGTGCCGCATGAAGAAGTAGACGTGTATAATGTTGAAACGCTCAGCCCATACATTCTTATTATCTTCCTTTCACAAAGGGTGTCATGAAATGGGCAATAGAATATAACTATATGACTGCTTACATTTTAATGAATACATCTCTCTCCATTCAAAGCGACTGTGTTTCAGGGTCTATTTTGAATAATGTGGGGAGATAGTGTAATCTATAGAGCTGATGAAAGCTGCATTGTCTACACCAGCTCCAGACTGAGCTGTCCTATTGGCCGGTGTGCACAGTGGCGGGGCAGATGATTGGCTCGTGGCTGTGATGTCTGGTTGTTCAGTGTTTTCCTGGAGTAGCCAGCCAAATAGAAAAAGTATTTAGCCGGGCTGGGGGGGGGGGTTTTATGACATTTTTGCAGAAGAAGCTATATTTTGCTGGGCTCTGGTACATTCTAATGCTAGATTCTATTTCAACCAGCAACTCATGTTTTTACAGTGTTAGTTTTAATCAGCTGTTGTACAACAAGGGAAAATGTCATTTTGACTACACTGGGTCTTTAATGAATCCTGTAAAAGTATGCTGACTTCCATGGGCTTCAAGCTTCTTTTGAAGAGGCATTTTCTCAGCTATCTGCAATACAGGATTGATTGAAGAATGAAGCAAGTATTAAACATGGACTTTGCTACACAGAAAGCAGCAGTTGATGACTCTATTGTCAACACTTTGATTTAAATCAGTAGACTTACAGTATCAGTCAAAAGTTTGGACACACCTACTTTTGGACACAACCCTATTTAAGGGTTTTTCTTTATTTTTGCTATTTTCTACATTGTAGAATAGAAATGAAGACGTCAAAACGATGAAATAACACACATGGAATCATGTAATAACCAGCGTTGTGTAGTTACTTTCTAAATGTAATCCGCTGGTTACTTGTTACCTGTCCAAAATTGTAATCGGCAATTTTGGATTACCCAAACTCTGTAATGTAATCTGATTACATTCCTTTACTTTTAGATTACTTTCCCCTCGAGGCATTAGAAGAAGACAAACATATATGTTACCAATTGAATGACATCTTTTGCAGGATAAATCAATGTTCAAGTTTTACATAGCTGGCCATATATGGATGTAAAATTGTACTTTATGGGTTGGTTATGTAGGCTTCTTTAATCCATCGCTTTCTACTACATATAATAATACAATTAAATTATAGACTTTACATTAAAAATCAAAGATATCAGAATTCCAGTCATTCCAAAAAATCTTCAAGAATAGAACTTGGAAATATAGATTAGCCAAATTGTTTTACCTGAGTATAACCCCAAACTAAGGACTTATTAGCCAGCCCTACTCTGTTTATGATTTTGTTGTCATGGAGGACTGATTGGGCTCATTGATTTGAGTTGAAAAATAAATTCTGCGCTCATGGAATGGCATGCTTTGATCACTACTGAAAAGTGCTATTTACATGTGAAAAATGAATGCCATATGCTGCATTTGCTATAAGCCTATTGCTTACCTTATGTTGGTGACACTTTGATATCTTGATAATATGCAGCTGTTTAAAAGGAAAATCCACAGATGAAACAATAGCAAAATGGAGGCCCCGCATCTGTTTTGGTAAAAAGCTGAGGGATGAGCCTGGAGAAATGTAACCACTCTCAGATTAATAGACCGCTGTGGATGCAAGGACTGACCGTCCATGATATCAAAACTATTGTTTTAACCATGTTATGAGGCTATACAGTGTTTGTTTACATTTACAATGTTTACCAACATTGGAGAAAAACAAGCTTATATTGTGGGTTCTCATGGAGTGTGACAGTTGAACTAAGCTCACGAGGCATTTTAAAGTCCTTCTCTTCAAGAATCAATGGATGGAGATACACACACACACACACACACACACACACACACACACACACACACACACACACATAGTTTCAGTCGAAGTTCATTCAAGGGTTTTTCTTTATTTTTACTATTTTCTACATTGTAGAATAATAGTGAAGACATCAAAACTATGAAATAACAAATGGAATCATGTATTAACCACAAAAGTGTTTGAACAAATCAAAATATATTTGAAATTCTTTGAAGTAGCCAATCTTTGCCTTGATGACAGCTTTGCACATTCTTGGCTTTCTCTCAACCAGCTTCATCGAGCTGGCCAAGGCTTTCGAATCTGTCAATCACCGCATTCTTATCGGCAGACTCAACAGCCTTGGTTTCTCAAATGACTGCCTCGCCAGGTTCACCAACTACTTCTCAGATAGTTCAGTGTGTTAAATCGGAGGGCCTGTTGTCCGGACCTCTGGCAGTCTCTATAGGGGTGCCACAGGGTTCAATTCTCGGGCCGACTCTTTTCTCTGTAGACATCAATAATGTCGCTCCTGCTGCTGGTGATTCTCTGATCCACCTCTACGTAGACGACACCATTCTGTATACTTCTGGCCCTTCTTTGGACAGTGTGTTAACAAACCTCCAGGCGAGCTTCAATGCCATACAACTCTCCTTCCGTGGCCAACTGCTCTTAAATGCAAGTAAAACTAAATGCATGCTCTTCAACCGATTGCTGCCTGCACCTGCCCACCCGTCTAGCATCACTACTCTGGACGGTTCTGACTTAGAATATGTGGACAACTACAAATACCTAGGTGTCTGGTTAGACTGTAAACTCTCCTTCCAGACTCACATCAAACATCTCCAATCCAAAATTAAATCTAGAATCGGCTTCCTATTTCGCTACATGCTGCCAAACATACCCTCGTAAAACTGACTCCTACCGATCCTTGAGTTCAGCGATGTCATTTACAAAATAGCCTCCAAAACTCTACTTAGCAAATTGGATGTAGTCTGTCACAGTGCCATCCGTTTTGTCACCAAAGCCCCATATACTACCCACCACTGCGACCTGTATGCTCACGTTGGCTGGCCCTTTCTTCATATTTGTCGCCAAACCCACTGGCTCCAGGTCATCTATAAGTCTTTACTAGGTAAACGCCCGCCTTATCTCAGCTCACTGGTCACCATAGCAGCACCAGCCCACAGCACGCGCTCCAGCAGGTATATTTCACTGGTCATCCCCAAAGCCAACTCCTCATTTGGCCGCCTTTCCTTCAAGTTCTCTGCTGCCAATGACTGGAACGAATTGCAAAAATCACTGAAGCTGGAGTCTTAGCTCCCTTTCTAACTTTAAACATCAGCTGTCAGAGTAGCTTACCGATCATTGCACCTGTACACAGCCCATCTGTAAGTAGCCCACCCAACTACCTCATCCCCAAATATATATATATATATATAACACACAACACACACTGCTCAAAAAAATAAAGGGAACACTTAAACAACACAATGTAACTCCAAGTCAATCACACTTCTGTGAAATCAAACTGTCCACTTAGGAAGCAACACTGATTGACAATAAATTTCACATGCTGTTGTGCAAATGGAATAGACAACAGGTGGAAATTATAGGCAATTAGCAAGACATCCCCAATAAAGGAGTGGTTCTGCAGGTGGGGACCACAGACCACTTCTCAGTTCCTATGCTTCCTGGCTGATGTTTTGGTCACTTTTGAATGCTGGCGGTGCTTTCACTCTAGTGGTAGCATGAGATGGAGTCTACAACCCACACAAGTGGCTCAGGTAGTGCAGCTCATCCAGGATGGCACATCAATGCGAGCTGTGGCAAGAAGGTTTGCTGTGTCTGTCAGCGTAGTGTCCAGAGCATGGAGGCGCTACCAGGAGACAGGCCAGTACATCAGGAGACGTGGAGGAGGCCGTAGGAGGGCAACAACCCAGCAGCAGGACCGCTACCTCCGCCTTTGTGCAAGGAGGAGCAGGAGAAGCACTGCCATAGCCCTGCAAAATTACCTCCAGCAGGCCACAAATGTGCATGTGTCTGCTCAAATGGTCAGAAACAGACTCCATGAGGGTGGTATGAGGGCCCGACGTCCACAGGTGGGGGTTGTGCTTACAGCCCAACACCGTGCAGGACGTTTGGCATTTGCCAGAGAACACCAAGATTAGCCTGTAGTGTGGTTTTCCACTTTAATTTTGAGTGTGACTCCAAATCCAGACCTCCATGGGTTGATAAATTGGATTTCATTCAACTATGTAAAGAAAAAAGTATTTAATAAGATTATTTCTTTCATTCAGATCTAGGATGTGTTGTTTAAGTGTTCCCTTTATTTTTTTGAGCAGTGTATATATATTTGTATTTATTTATTTATTTTTGCTCCTTTGCACCCCAGTATCTCTACTTGCACATTCATCATCTGCACATCTATCACTCCAGTGTTTAATTGCTAAATTGAAATTATTTCGGCACTATGGCCTATTTATTGCCTTACCTTCCTAATCTTACTTCATTTGCACACACTGTATATAGACTTTTCTATTGTGTTATTGACTGTACGTTTGTTTATCCCATGTGTAACTCTATGATGTTTGTGTCGCACTGCTTTGCTTTGTCTTGGCCAGGTCACCGTTGTAAATGAGAACTTGTTCTCAATTGGCCTACCTGGTTAAATAAAGATGAAAAATAAAATGAGGAATGCTTTTCCAACTGTCTTGAAGGAGTTCCCACATGTGCTGAGCACTTGTTGGCTGCTTATCCTTCACTCTGCGGTCCAACTCATCCCAAACCATCTCAATTTGGTTGAGGTCAGGTGATTGTGGAAGCCAGGTCATCTGATGCAGCACTCCATCACTCTCCTTCTTGGTCAAATAGCCCTTACACAGCCTGGAGGTGTGTTGGGTCATTGTCCTGTTGGAAAAATTAATTGTAATCCCACTAAGCGCAAACCAGATGGAATGGCGTATCGCTGCAGAATGCTGTGGTAGCCATGCTGGCTAAGTGTGCCTTGAGTTCTAAATAAATCATAGACCGTGTCACCGAGAACCACCCACACCATCACACCACCTCTATGCTTCACATTAGGAAGCACACATCCGTCTACCTACTCTGCGTCTCACAAAGACATGGCGGTTGGAAATGACTGTCCATTACTTTAAGACATGAAGGTCAGTCAATCCGGAAATTTTCAAGAACTTCAAGTAGTTTTGCAAAAACCATCAAGCGCTATAATGAAACTGGATCTCATGAGGACCGCCACAGGAAACGAAGACCCAGAGTTACCTCTGCTGCAGAGGATAAGTTCATTAGAGTTACCAGCCTCAGAAATTGCATCCCAAATAAATGCTTCACATTTATAGGTCGGTATGCTTCCTCTCTATATTCAGCTATTAATAGGCTAATACACTTCATAACCAAATGTAAAAAGCTGTGTAATATAATTTAGCATTGCATGTCATTATTCTTTAGAATTGCATTGATTTCTGTTTCTAAAGTATGTCATTTTAAGAAGATTTAGGAAAATAGGACGCTGCCCCTTTTTAAAGGGATACTTTAGGATTTTGGCAATGAAGCCCTTTTAATAGCATAAGCGCAATTGCTAACTAGTGTTAGCGCAAGACTGGAAGTCTATGGTAACTGCTAGCAAGCTAGTAGATACAACAGACTTCCAGTCACTGCTCTAACGCTAGTTAGCACTGGCTCGTGAAACTACTTCTTCCTTCATAGTGGATGTAGAGACATAAAAATGGTATCCATGAGTTAATCTGACTCTGGGGAAGTAGATAAAGGGCTTCATTGCCAAAATCCCGAAGCATCCTGAATTTTCCCCAAAATATATTGACTTGGCTACAGTAGGCTAGCCAAGACGAATGTTTGGTGTCTTTTTGTAGCTTGCTTTTTTTCAGACTATCAACAGTAGCCAGCATATTGCGGGTATGTTCACTATTGATGGTATACTTTTGTAATTCATTTTCTCAAAAAGAAATACGCTCAGTGAGTAGATTGATGGGCACTTCTTTTTGCTCTGGGCAGCTTGTGTGCTGTGTGAAGGCATCAACTCATGTCTTGCTCGAGTGCTCAGTTGTGAATCGCGGGAGCGTGGTGGTGCTTGAACGAACGGCCAATCCTATTACTCAAATACAAAGCATTACGTTTACGTGTGTAGTTTTCAATGGTAGACTTCAATAGAGCAGGTAAATGTTGAACTGGAAGGACCCTGTCGGGCTAGTGACTGACAAGATCCACTAGCCCGACATGTTTTTACTGGGCCCAGACCCTGCACATAAAGAAAATAAATGTATGTGCCAGAAAACAATAGGCTAAGTAGATTTTGGCATCGTTACCACATTATACAGTATGGGATGTGCAAATCCACTCATTATATGGGAAGTGCAAAATCATGCTCTCTCTGTAAAGAAATTTGACTGCAACCACAGCACACACACACACCCAGGTACCGAGAGGCAGGACAGACAGCAGACTGTCAAACCAGCAGTGTTTCCTGTCATTGCTCATTTTGTGAGTGACAGGTGCCATATTGTTCATTTTAACGGGAGAGGGCTCTGCAGATGTTTTTTTCTTCCTGACTAGCAAATTGTAAAGGATTCTAGTTCATTTAAGTGGAAAAAGTACTCGGCTGAAAATAAGACTGTAATCAGCTGTATAACCGACAGCCGGCACTATTGGAAAACACTGGTCGATGTGGCGCTGCTCAGAAATCACTCACTGGGGTGTGAACATGAACGAGGTTGGCCATCAGAGTGTGTGTGTGTGTGTGTGTGTGTGTGTGTGTGTGTGTGTGTGTGTGTGTGTGTGTGTGTGCGTATATACAGTGGCTTGCGAAAGTATTTACTCCCTTGGCATTTTTCCTATTTTGTTGCCTTACAACCTGGAATTAAAATAGATTTTTGGGGGGGTTTGTGTCATTTGATTTACACAACATGCCTACCACTTTGAAGATGCAAAATATTTATATTGTGAAATAAGACAAAAAAACTGAACTTGAGCGTGCATAACAATTCACCCCCCCAAAGTCAATACTTTGTAGAGCCACCTTTTGCAGCAATTACAGCTGCAAGTCTCTTGGGGTCTATATAAGCTTGGCACATCCAGCTATTGGTATTTTTACCCATTCTTCAAGGCAAAACTGCTCCAACTCCTTCAAGTTGGATGGGTTCCACTGGTGTACAGCAATCTTTATACCACAGATTCTCAATTGGATTGAGGTCTGGGCTTTGACTAGGCCATTCCAAGACATTTAAATGTTTACCCTTAAACCAGTCAAGTGTTGCTTTAGCAGTATGCTTAGGGTCATTGTCCTGCTGGAAGGTGAACCTCAGTCCCAGTCTCAAATCTCTGGAAGACTGAAACAGGTTTCTCTCAAGACTTTCTCTGTATTTAGCGCCATCCATCATTCCTTCAATTCTGACCAGTTTCCCAGTCCCTGCTGATGTCAAAGCCTCCCCACAACATGATGCTGCCACCACCATGCTTCACTGTGGGGATGATGTTCTCTGGGTGATGAGAGGCGTTTTTTTTTCTTTAAGCAATAGCTTTTTTCTGACCACTCTCCCGTAAAGTCCAGCTCTGTGGAGTTTACGGCTTAAAGTGGTCCTATGGACAGATACTCCAATCTCCGCTGTGGAGCTTTGCAGCTTCATCTTTGGTCTCTTTGTTGCCTCTGATTTAATGCCCTCCTTGCCTGGTCTGCAAGTTTTGGTGGGCTGCCCTCTCTTGGCAGGTTTGTTGTGGTGCCATATTCTTTCACTTTTTTAATAATGGATTTAATGTTGCTCTGTGGGATGTTCAAAGTTTCAGTTTTTTTTATTTTTTATAACCCAACCCTGATCTGTACTTCTCCACAACTTTGTCCCTGACCTGTTTGGAGAGCTCCTTGGTCTTCATGGTGGTGCCCCTCGCTTAGTTTTGTTGCAGACTCTGGGGCCTTTCAGAACAAGTGTGTGTGTGTGTGTGTGTGTGTGTGTGTGTGTGTGTGTGTGTATATATATATATATATACTGAGATCATGTGACACTTAATTTGCACACAGGTGGACTGTAACTAATTATGTGACTTCTGAAGGTAGTTGGTTGCATCAGATCGTATTTAGGGGCTTCATAGCAAAGGGGGTGAATACATATGCACGCACCACTTCATGTTTATTTTTATACGTTCTTTTTTTATTTTTTATTTTTTGAACAAATATTTTTTTTCCATTTCACCAATTTGGACTATTTTGTGCATGACCATTACATGAAATCCAAATGAAAATCCATTTAAATTACAGATTGTAATGCAACAAAATAGGAAAAAAGCCAAGGGGAATGAATACTTTTGCAAGGCACGCTAGGGCTCAAAACTGTGACCAAAACACTCACATTTGTGACCCTTTGACTTGGCAGTCTGACACCAAATTTGAATAAAAAACCTTCCCAATTAAATGTTGACTGCAAGATGTACAATTTTAATGATGTGCGCATCATCCGCTTTCCCGTGTCATGCCCCACGCGACGAAACACCGCTTCCCATTTATTTTCAATGGAAGGAAAGTGGAGAGGGCGGGGGACTGATTGGCGGCACGAACATGGCGTGAGAGGAAGTGGAAAAAGTTCAACATTTCCCAACTTTTTGCAAATCACCACCGGCGACTGCTAGGCGATGACCAATCATATCGAGTGGTTCCCAGGACGAATTTGAAGTTGTGACCCAAGGCTGGAGATGATCTTCAGCAAAGTTGGCTGACACAAATACTAGGATGGAAGCAAATGTAAGTAATTATAACGTCATAACAAATCATGCAAAACATGTACAGTTGAGAGGAATATGTTAACGTAGAGACAAACGATTATGCATATTTTTTTTTGTCAAAGTTAATTTACGAAAATCGCGATTTAGCAAGCTAGCTGACTAGCTAACATTAGCCAGCTACGTTAGCTGGTTAACTTTATGGGTGTTGTGACGTGAGTATGAAATTGTAATTCTGGTTGTTTAATATTTTGGTGACTCCTGAAACAACCATCAAATATACATGTAGTTATTACCATGCGTGAGATCCCCACATTGTAGCCTGTACATTTAATATGTTCACTGATTTATGTACTCTACCTTGACAAATAAAGGTGCAGTTCAGGTGTGAATGTCTTTTGAGATCATTTTTCAGTCATATCCAAAACCAGGAGTATCAAATTCCAGTCTTTGAATGATGCATGGTGTGCATGCATGTATTACAGTTTTACACTTCAACAGTGTTCACCAATCCTGGTCCTGGGACATCAATGGTACACATTGTAACTATGCAATAAAACCTTCCCAATTAAATGTTGACTGCAAGGTGTACAATTTTAATGATGTGCGCTTCATCCGCATTGTAGTATATTGTATAGTTACAATGTGTACCATTGAATTCCCAGGACCAGGATTGGTGAACACTGTTGAAGTGTATAACTGTAATGCATGCATGCGCACACAGCATCATTCAAAGACTGGAATTTGATACTCCTGGTTTTGGATATGACTGAAAACATGATTAAAGTAGTTAAAGGCTGATTTGTAATTCATACAAAAACCATACACTACACTTCCAATGCATCATGTAAATATCTCTATCTAATTTCCTTCATCTGCATTAATCTGATAAACACAGGATAGGAGAAATATTTAATCAAATGAGACTTCATTTCAACCAGTAGAGAATGTGAAATGCTTTACTGAAAAGTTAATTATCCAAGTGTTCTAAATACATGCATTATAAATATTATAATTGTAATATTATAAATACAAGTTCAATCTGCACTTCAATGCACATCTGGTGTGCATTATAAAAACAGAGGAAGAAAGAGGTGGTGAGGGAGGTGTTAAAAGGCACAGAGGAGCAGGGGAGACAGTATATTATTAATGAATCACAGTGCTACCCTATTCTCTCAGTTCATCACAATTACATAATAGTGTCTCTAGTAGTGTCTCCTAACCAGCCAGCCTTGGGCTCCCAGTCAGACCGGAAGTTATCTTAAGTGGGTGAGGTGGCGATGACGGGACTGGGGGTTGGCATCCTCTCTCACATCAAAGCATACCCTCAGAAAAGAGGGAGAGAGCATGTTTTTAAGCCTTGTTTTTTTTTTATTCTAACACTGTCAGTCATAATCATCAGGAGGTGAAATGCAAAACATCTATCTGTATTTCAATGTAAAGCATCTCTTTTAATAATGCTTCCTGTTGACTCAACCAAGAGACCTCTCACCTCGGAGTAACTGTTGTGCCCTCTATGTTGCCAGTTCAGATGAGGTAGGGGTTCATCAACACAGCTGATATAACCTAGAGGATTTAGGAAGAAGGGGAGAGAGGGATGAAGTGAAAGACAGTTATTGAGAATATAAGGTAGTTAAAGAGACCGTGTTCAACAGGAATCTGTGTTTGGCCTCACCTGGTGATCACACTAATACCCTGACTACACCACTCGCATCGCAAAATACATTTAGAAATCTATGTTAATTCAATTATTGCACCCACACTGCTCGCGTGCGTCTGCGTTGCCAAGGGCTAAAATAAAAGTCCTTTCTATTTCTGACGCAGATTGCGCTGCAAGTCCTGCCTCTCCCATCTCATCATTGGTTTATAGAAGCAGGTACCCACGTGCCATCTCCTCATTGGTTATACCCACGTGGGTGATTGAAAGACGAACTGTGTTGCCGGTCGTCGTGGTAAAAGTTTAGATACCAATCACCATATAAGTTCAAAGATGAAAAAGCCTGGAAGGAGGAGCGATGACTAGAAAGGATTCGGTTGGCTGTTTTATGTGTGGATTAATTGTCAGAGTAGAAGACCTTGGGCATTTCAGGTAAAATAACAACTCAATGTTTATTTCCCAGGACAAATTAGCTAGCAACAGCAAGCTAGCTAAATAGGACAAATTAGCTAGCTAAATTGACATAATTGTTTAATGCGTTTTGACCTGTCCCCAAAATAATGTAATTGGTTCAGAGTTTGTTTTGATATTTTAACCTGCGTGTCGAGATCGTGTTTGGTGTAGGGGGACAAAATAAATGTATACACGATGGCGCACACGCGCAGCCGGTTTGGGTTCCGTGTAAGTGGCTGCAGAGTACTTTATGCTGAGAAACGTGCACAGACACACGAGGACAAACAATATAGCATAGTTATAGAAATAATGAAATGTCCTTGCCTATTCTTTGAAGGTGGAAGGAGCCACAGTTACACACCTGAGCATGCTTACTGCACAACACAATCAATCAATCAAATTGGTACATGTGTGGGTTATAGCTGGCACTTTCAAGGAGCGGGACTCTAACCCGGAAGCTTATAAGAAATCCCACTATGCCCTCCGACGAACGATCAAACAGGCAAAGCGTCAATACAGGACTAAGATTAAATCGTACTACACTGCAAACTATTACAGACTACAAAGGGAAGCACAGCCGAGAGCTGCCCAGTGACACGAGCCTACCAGACGAGCTAAATTACTTCCTTGCCTCGACGCGATCATATAACACTGAAACATGCATGAGAGCGTTCCGGACGACTGTGTGATCACGTACTCTGTAGCCAGTGTGAGTAAGACCTTAAAACAGGTCAACATTCACAAGGCCGCAGGGACAGACGGATTGCCAGGATGTGTACTCCGAACATGCGCTGACCAACTGGCAAGTGTCTTCACTGACATTTTCAACCTGTCCCTGACTGAGTCTGTAATACCAACATGTTTCAAGCAGACCCTGTGCCCAAGAACACTAAGGTAACCTGCCTAAATGACTACCGACCCGTAGCACTCACATCTGTAGCCATGAAGTGCTTTGAAAGTCTGGTCATGGGTCACATCAACACCATCATCCCAGAAACCCTAGACCCACTCCAATTTGCATACTGCCCCAACAGATCCACAGACGATGCAATCTCTATTGCACTCAACACTGCCCTTTCCTACCTGGACAAAAGGAACACCTATGTGAGAATGCTATTCATTGACTACAGCTCAGCGCTCAACACCATAGTGCCCTCAAAGCTCATCAATAAGCTAAGGACCCTGGGACTAAACACCTCCCTCTGCAACTGGACCCTAGACTTCCTGACGGACCGCTCCCCAGGTTGTAAGGGTAGGTAATAACAGATACGCCATGCTAATACTCAACACGGGGGCCCCTCAGGGGTGCATGCTCAGTCCCCTCCTGTACTCCCTATTCACTCATGACTGCATGGCCAGACACGACTCCAACACCATCAATTTGCCGATGACACAACAGTGGTAGGCCTGATCACTGACAACGATGAGCCAGCCTATAGGGAGCAGGTCAGAGACCTGGTTGTGTGGTGCCAGGACAACAACCTCTTCCTCAACTTGATCAAGACAAAGGAGATGATTGGGGACTACAGGAAAAGGAGGACCGAGCACACACCCATTCTCATCGACGGGGCTGTAGTGGAGCAGGTTGAGAGCTTCAAGTTCCATGGTGTCCACATCACCAACAAACTATCATGGTCCAAACACACTAAGACAGTCGTGAAGAGGGCACTACAAAGCCTATTCCCCCTCAGGAGACTGAAAAGAGTTGGCATGGGTCCTCAGATCCTCAAAAGGTTCTACAGCTGCACCATCAAGAGTATCCTGATGGGTTGCATCACTGTCTGGTATGGAAACTGCTCGGCCTCTGACCGCAAGGCACTACAGAGGGTAGTGCGAATGGCCCAGTACATCACTGGGGCCAAGCTTCCTGCCATCCAGGACCTCTATACCAGGCGGTGTCAGAGGAAGGCCCTAAAAATTGTCAGACTCCAGCCACCCTAGTCATAGACTGTACTCTCTGCTACCGCATGTCAAGCGGTACCGGAGTGCCAACTCTAGGTCCAAAAGGCTTTTTAACATCTTCTACCCCCAAGCCATAAGACTCCTGAACAGCTAATCAAAGGGATACCTAGACCGCTCTTTTACTCTGCTGCTACTTTCTGTTTATTATCTATGCATAGTCACTTTAACTCTACATACATGTAGATATTACCTCAACTAACCGGTGCCCCCGTACATTGACTCTGTACCTCTACCCCCTGTATATAGCCTCCCTATTGTTACTTTACTGCTACTGTTTAATTCTTTGTTTTCTATTTTTTTTCTTAAAGCATTGTTGGTTAAGGGCTTGTAATTAAGCATTTCATTGTAAGGTCTACACATGTTGTATTCGGTGCATTTGACAAATGTTTAAATTAGATTTGATTTATTTGTTTGAAGATATCCCGCACACGGATTGCCTCTCTTGCTGTGTTTTTGGACCCCATCCTTGAAACATCCTGCAGAGTTGCAGACTTCTCCTCTGGCACACGGTGGCAACTGGGAATTGAATAACTGCTGTTGATATAGCTAAGTAAATGGAAGAATACTGTTATTGCAATGTGGATGGCTCTTAAGCGGACCAATGTCTCATTCAGGGGGTCTGGGCCCCCGGTAATTTGCACTCTGTTGATATCTCTGAAACATTCTGAGTAGAAGCGCGTTTATGAGTGCATCCGATGCAGATTAGGGGAGCGGGGGCTATACCAAGGATATAGGCTACTGAATATAGGCTATTCACGTCGCAGTTAGCAGATTCTACTGAATATAGGCTATTCACGTCGCAGTTAGCAGATTCTACTGAATATAGGCTATTCACGTCGCAGTTAGCAGATTCTACTGAATATAGGCTATTCACGTCGCAGTTAGCAGATTCTACTGAATATAGGCTATTCACGTCGCAGTTAGAGCAGATTCTACTGAATATAGGCTATTCACGTCGCAGTTAGCAGATTCTACTGAATATAGGCTATTCACGTTGCAGTTAGAGCAGATTCTACTGAATATAGGCTATTCACGTCGCAGTTAGCAGATTGTACTGAATATAGGCTATTCACGTCGCAGTTAGCAGATTCTACTGAATATAGGCTATTCACGTCGCAGTTAGCAGATTCTACTGAATATAGGCTATTCACGTCGCAGTTAGCAGATTCTACTGAATATAGGCTATTCACGTCGCAGTTAGAGCAGATTCTACTGAATATAGGCTATTCACGTCGCAGTTAGCAGATTCTACTGAATATAGGCTATTCACGTCGCAGTTAGCAGATTCTACTGAATATAGGCTATTCACGTCGCAGTTAGAGCAGATTCTACTGAATATAGGCTATTCACGTTGCAGTTAGAGCAGATTCTACTGAATATAGGCTATTCACGTTGCAGTTAGAGCAGATTCTACTGAATATAGGCTATTCACGTTGCAGTTAGAGCAGATTCTACTGAATATAGGCTATTCACGTCGCAGTTAGCAGATTCTACTGAATATAGGCTATTCACGTCGCAGTTAGCAGATTCTACTGAATATAGGCTATTCACGTCGCAGTTAGAGCAGATTCTACTGAATATAGGCTATTCACGTCGCAGTTAGCAGATTCTACTGAATATAGGCTATTCACGTCGCAGTTAGCAGATTCTACTGAATATAGGCTATTCACGTCGCAGTTAGCAGATTCTACTGAATATAGGCTATTCACGTCGCAGTTAGCAGATTCTACTGAATATAGGCTATTCACGTTGCAGTTAGCAGATTCTACTGAATATAGGCTATTCACGTTGCAGTTAGCAGATTCTACTGAATATAGGCTATTCACGTCGCAGTTAGCAGATTCTACTGAATATAGGCTATTCACGTCGCAGTTAGCAGATTCCTCCCACATGTTGTTGGAAGACCAAAGACACAGTAATAGGACGTTTGGGACACAAGTTATGCTTCTTGATAATCGTAGATGGATTTAACATGAGCATTTTGTTTAGGCATTTTAGTTCATTAGACATTTGGCAATGTGAAACCAGCCTGCCCAAATTAAAAAATGACAATGTAACAAATAATCAAACTCTGATTCGAACTATAGCTCAGAACTATGTGTAAACGCCCTAAGTTTACACTGAAAGATGTAGCATGAGTGGCAAAATAATTTTGTAGGCACAGACATCTTGCTAACTAGTGTTTTGGAGAGAATAAGATGGACAAATGTAATAGTATAACATAGAAAACGTGGATTTGGAAACAAAGTGGAAAGCACAATCGTTTTCTTCAACATCTTGTTTGGAAGAATCTGTTTCTACTTGACGGTACGTTGACTGCATGTGAGTGGTCAAGCCTTGAACAGCTTCCCTGAGTGGCATGGAGCGGGGCCTTGGTATGTGTTGGGGTGCAGGAGGAGAGCGAGACAACTCGCATGTAATGAACAGTGTAAACCCCTCACCCAACACACACTCCTCCCATCCTTCTGTTCTCTCACCTCAGTGGCTTAAAATCTCATGTTCCTAGCCAAGTCTACAGTCAAACAATCTCACTGTACATCAGCCTACTGTCTCCATGGATTTCTGTCTTTAGGGGGCTTAGAAGCAGGAGATTGCCCGGCTGTACTTGACTGTACTGTACCGTATGCCTGGGTCTTGTGTGCAGTCAAGTCAATCTCATTAGTGAGTGTATTGGCTGGTGTAAATGACTGGCGGAATAACGGATGGCACTGTAAGCTCTACGGTTAATGGGTTCATTACAATGGTGTGTGTGTCTGTCTCCTTTTGCATGTGTGCATTCATGTTAGTATGTGTACGTGCCTGTGTTTTTTGCATACTTGTATCTATCCGTGCGCCAGGGCAGAAGGGCACCACTCAGAGCTCCTCCGTCTCATCAACTCCTGCAGTCCCCTGTGGATCTCATCTGTGGCAGTCTAGTCCCTAGCCCAGCCTGGCTCTGATTTGATAGTTGGTTAGGGAGAGAGACTGAGGGAGATCCCAATAAAAGAGAAGAGCAGGTACCATGAGATGAAAAACAATGGGTGCTACTGTGACTCCAAGTCGTTTTAGTGGATTGGAGGGTAGGGAGAGGAGTATGGGGCATCAAATCAAATGTTACTTGTCACATACACATGGTTAGCAGATGTTATTGCGAGTGTAGCGACATGCTTGTGCTTATGGTTCCCAACAGTGCAGTAATATCCAACAAGTAATCTAACAGTTCCCCAACAACTACCTAATACACAAATCTAAAAGGGGTGAATGAGAATATAAATATATGGATGAGCGATGGCTGAGCGGCAAAGGCAAGGTGCAATAGATGGTATAAAATACAGTATATAAACTCAGCAAAAAAAGAAACGTCCCTTTTTCAGGACACTGTCTTTCAAAGATAATTTGTAAAAATCCAAATAACTTCACAGATCTTCATTGTAAAGAGTTTAAACACTGTTTCCCATGCTTGTTCAATGAACCATAAACAATTAATGAACATGCACGGTCGTTAAGACACTAACCGCTTACAGATGGTAGGCAATTAAGGTCACAGTTATGAAAACTTAGGACACTAAAGAGGCCTTTCTACTGACTCTGAAAAACACCAAAAAAGATGGCCAGGGTCCCTGTTCATCTGCGTGAACGTGCCTTAGGCATGCTGCAAGGAGGCATGAGGACTGCAGATGTGGCCAGGGCAATAAATTGCAATGTCTGTACTGTGAAACGCCTAAGACAGCGCTACAGGGAGACAGGACGGACAGCTGATTGT